>NC_061083.1:4253567-4271067 GCF_021917145.1 Hypomesus transpacificus
GAAGCGGAGGAGATGGCTTGGGAGGCTGGGGTGAAGAGGGTGAGTCAGGGCCACAGGTGCCTGGTCCCCTGGCTCAGTCCAGCAGCACCTTACAGAGCAGGCTGCCCACAGGTCTGGAAGTCCCACTGACTGTCCCGGAGTGCTATCATGGGCTGGACTCTCACCAAAAAGATGTTGACAACAAACACTCAGTTGCACTGTGGGTCCCTGAGGAAGGCATGTGAGGTGATGTGAAGGATTGGTCGTTATGAATCTACAGTGTGTGAAGAAGCAGCTTAATGAGCCTTGGTGATTCATTATTCAAGATGACGCTATGTATTCACTTGAAACACCTTCGCCCGGCGCAAACGACAGGAATTTGTCATGTTTATGCTCCAAGGCTGGTATCAGGGGCTCTGACAGTAAAATGAACACACAAACTAGCTGCCGTTACCAAGAATACTTATGTATGAGTAACGGTTAAGAGGAAGGACACATGACTCAGGGAACAACTGAAATCATCTCTTTCCCCCCCGATTCACTGTTGAACAAAGCCAGTTTGTCGCTCTATAAAACGACCCAAATAAAACGGAGAAAGCTTGAGGCATGATTCAATAAGGGATAACCCTACTGTGCATGCCAAGGAACACAGTGATGTCAGTCCAGCACTTGAACACACAGTCCACCTTACATCTGCTTATTTATTGGTTGGTTTTCTCATAAATATAGTTATCACGTTGGACTATAAAAAACAAATTCTGCCTAATGTCTCAATGACAAACGTGTCGGTAATTAGGTTGGTCCCAGTGATCTTCACGACATGTTCAAAGCGAGAGAGAGAGAGAGAGAGAGAGAGAGAAGGAGAAAGAGAGAGAGACCACATCAATGGTGTGAGCCTTAGGCACATAATGAACCTGTCTCTAGTCATCTCTACCAGTTAGGCTGGGAGACAGGCGTTGGACAGATTGACGGCTCTCTCTACTCCAGTTTATGCTTCGGAGAGTTAGCCATTCCACGGATAATGAACTAGTCATTTGAAGTCAGGAGTATGATTTCTCCGAGAGCGTTAGCAGTGTGGGCTGCCGTGCTGCCGTGCTGGGCTCGGCTCTCCGCTCTGCACCTCGTGGCCCCGGTTTAACGGAGACACGGAAAATATAAAAGAGAACTCGAGCGAGCTGTCAGCAGTGATCGCGTAAATGAATGCTCTGATGCTTTCTCTCACTGTTTGTTTATCCTTTCTTGAGGCTTACATCTTGAAATAGGTGGTCTATAAATAAACGTGATTATCTCTCCCACTTTTACTTATTGATTTAACACATGCTTTGTTGCACAATGCTTTGGAATGCCTGGGTATTGTTAAGTCATCGTGTCCTCAGATACAATCCTGATTCGATGGATAATTCTTATTGTTTGATTTGTTCTTCTTATCAGTCACAATCCCCTGGCTGTTCTACTCAGAACTGACCTTATCTGCAAACGTGTACATAGTACGCCTGAACATTCAGTAAAGTTGTTCAACATAGTGCCTTGACTTTAGTTCATATCTACCGTCTCATTCTGTAATAGACTTAAGTACATTTTGGCCAAATAAGCCTGTAATCGACACAAAACTAATCAAGGATTAAAGTGTACGCGAGTGTGATGAATGAGCCTCGAACTCTGCCCGAGCTCGATATGTATTGGAGGTGCTTGCAGCCGGGGCTTGTGCACCCAACCAATGGTCACGCTCCATCTGTCTGGAGTGGACACCCATGACTTACCACAGGTGGGTCTCCGAGCTCATTAGTCCTACATTATCATCCAATCACAACGCTCGGCAATAGAGCGAGAGTTCGAGAGAGAAAAGAAAAAAAACTCGACTCTGTTGAAAAACACTTTGGTAAATGAGAGTCTGCGAACTCCATTACAAGTTTTATAATAGAAAAGTAATATATGTGGAAGGGTGGGTGGGTGAGGGGGTGGGTGGGTGGAGGGGTGAGTGGAGGGGGTGGGTGAGGGGTGGGTGAGGGGGTGGGTGGAGGGGTGGATAAGGGAGTGGGTGAGGGGGTGGGTGGAGGGGTGGATGAGGGGTGGGTGAGGGGGTGGGTGAGGGGGTGGGTGGAGGGGTGGGTGAGGGGGGTGGGTGAGGGGGTGGGTGAGGGGGTGGGTGGAGGGGTGGATGAGGGGTGGGTGAGGGGGTGGGTGAGGGGGTGGGTGGAGGGGTGGATGAGGGGTGGGTGAGGGGGTGGGTGAGGGGTGGGTGAGGGGGTGGGTGAGGGGTGGGTGAGGGGGTGGGTGAGGGGGTGTTTATAAATGAAGGACCCTTACTCACATGCTCATCTCTCTCTCATGAGTTTCCACTTTACTGACCTTCACCACGTCTTCGTCGGTGGAGCGACACTTGACTGCCTCCGAGACGTCTGTGACGAGGCCCTCCACTCCCACGGTCACCACCTTCACCGGGACCGCCACCGTCTTCCCTGTCAGGACGGCCGTGTTCACTATCTCTGTGTCCTGAGAGAGAGAGAGAGAGAGACAGAGAGAGAGAGAGAGAGAGAGAGAGAGAGAGAGGGACAAAGAGAGAGAGAGAGGGAGAGAAAGAGAGACGAGGAAGAGGAGAGAGAAAATTAAGAGACGAGAGAAACGAGAGAGAATTAAGAGACCCTAATCTTTATTCAGCTGATGAATCCAACTCAAACCAGATGACACTAATTGCATTTTGTACATCCGGTCTCAGTTGGTAATAAAAAAAGAGATTCACTCATTGAGTATGTGGTGCCACCATCTACTGAATATGGATGGGAAGCCAGCTCCACTTTTGGGGACCCGCAGTATTGAACAGACAGGTCTAGAGCTGCACCTGAATATCTACAGCTCCTGAATCCTCACCATCAGTGAACACACTTTAATAAGGTGACAGTCAGAGATTCGACACTCCACCGACTGACCCTGCTGGTTAAAGTGTTAGGGAGTTAGAGAGTTATTCATCGTGGGTCCATGACTCTGAACAGAGCCCTTAACCTTTAATTTTGACCCATCCCATTGACAGGCCACATAATTGGGGCCAATTAAGACAGCCACAAGAAAGACCTGACTGTTTCTAGTTGGACGAGAACATGAAATGGCTGTTAGGGGCCAGTTTAGACAGCTGCAGGTGGCAAGATAAACTGCCCCAGCCTGGCCTCACCTCACAGGGAAGGTGCAAGTCACATTAAAGCTCTAGATCTTTCTGTCGAGGAGCCTACATCACACCCTATGGGGAGGAAAAGCCATTCCTTGTGCATGACTTGAACATACTAAACCTCTCTACTCTGAGGGTTCACAATGACTTCAATGGTTTGACAGTAAAAAGGAAAAGGGATTTTTTTCTTGGGTGGAAATGAGAGGAATTCTTTGCTTTAGCCGGTTAAGGCTTCATTGATTTGTCTCCCGCATGCCGTTTGAGATCATTTGAATAATGCAAAATTGAGGTTTTTATATTGTAATATCTAATTCCACAATAAGGACTATAGAAGAAAGTGACACATCCTTTCATATTAATAATACTGATGAATTCTGACAGGCACTATCTGCTGGGTTCGACTTTACGCCAACATTTTCCATATTTACAAGAGAAGCACACAGGATTTGTATATTGCATTGTACAATCCATGGGCTTCTGAAACCATCGCTTGTCTGTGTGCAATTGTGAAGAAGAGGAATTCAAGAGAAAAAAAAGTGGATTAGGTTTCTTTGGATGGAGCCTAGCCTTTTGCAAGTGTCAGTTACAGTCCATTCAGCTCTGGAGTGAAATTATATTAGCAAGACCAGAGATACCAGTGAGCCACAAAAACACTTAATGTGGTCCTATCTTCAAATAGCTTTTCATTATGTTTTTTTATAGACTGTGACAGAGTTATATAGGATGGAATACCCCATTTTCTCTCTGTACTCTGTAACTTTGATTCAGTTCCCTTAAAAGTGGAATCTGCCGTAAATTATTTTGCTCGCTGCTGGGATTGGTCCATTCCTGGGAGGTCATCTATAAAACATGATAGGGTAACTGCTTGCGACCTGGCGAGAGAGAAGCTAATGTGAGATTACAAAGGTCCAACATGGCCCAGTTGGCTTGGCCCTGCACAGAGCACACCAGTAACAAGCCACAGTGGGATGTTGCAGAGATGCTTCACTCGCCCCACACCCACCCAGCTGGGCCCAGACAGCACAATTAGAGACAGCAGGAAAACCATTGGTGCACGACAGGAGAGATCCTCGCAGCTCAAGCTGAATGATGCTGAAGCAGCGGTGAAATATGAGACAGATTCAGGTCCTACAGGCTGGGAATGATTACTCTATTACCTGCTGATGCTGCGTTGGGAGACTGGGATAGCCCCAGTCTTTAGAAGGGGGGAATGCAGTTTTGACACCCTAAAACTTGTAACCCAGGGTACCTTAAATCCACTTATTTTGAAGCACTACTTCCCACTACCGCATGCACAGCCATGATACCAGTTATTCAGAGAACCAATAGTACACTCCGGTTTTTGAGAGCCTATTTGATAGCCAATCAGGCCTGTCTCAGTCTAGCAGATTGAGAGTGTTTTTCTCTGCCTGGGCCCTGCATCATGTGGGGGAACTACCCTGCCAGTTGATCATGGGCTGCTCTGTTAGCATTCAGCACGGCGCGGGCACTGGGTGATGTGGTCTGGCCCATCATTTCAGCCCTGCGTCTGGCTCGGATCTGAAAATAAGTGAGATTTATGGTGCCAGCCGGGGTGACATAGGCAGCATGAGAAGCAGCGGGGCCTCTCTATCCCAGGGCAGGGAGGGGGGCAGAGCCGCTCTCCTCTCCATGACGACCTGGCCCCTGAAACATCCGCATTCTAACCCAACCACACGGTCCAGGGCCCCCTCCAGAGCAGGTCCAGCACGGCGCTCAGCCTGGGATTGGGTTGGCCTGCATAATTCATGGGGAGCGGGGCGTGGAGAATTAAGTGAGTGGTAAACACTGAATCTGTGCTTTCTATGCTTCTTCATGTCGCCACACTGCTGAGCCAGCTCTACACTCAGGCTGCCCCTACAAAAGGCATTTCAACAGCAAATAAAGAAAGTTCATCACCACTAATTTGCCTCTGTGAGGATAGGAAACTGATGATCATTAAATGCTGGCATTATATGTTTTATGTTTTCAAATGCCAACTAGAGAACTAGACATGGTAGGTTCATTAAATCATGATGGCAAGAATCTGGAGGTGTTTTCTCCCTTTGACAATATCACGACCAGAACAGAATGAAGTGTGGGGGAAGGAAGATGAATATGTTGCACACATCGTGCCACTCAAACTGTGTCTTGGAGCTATTAGGCGGGCAAATAGAGACGCGTCCTTTCATCAAGTCCCCTCTTCACGCCAAGCAGCGCCCAGTGTGTCGTATTCCTCTGTCTTTGTCTCTGTCTCTCTCTCTCTCTGTCTCTATCTCTCTCTCTCTCTCTCTATCTCTCTGTCTCTCTCTCTCGCTCCAATGGGCTTTTAATTGGGAGGAGGTGGGATGGAAGGGAGCGGAGGAATGAGGAAAGAAAGGGTTTCAGTCGCGCCATGCAACGCAATGCATCGCCCGCATGACAGCGCGCTGAAGTCGCGGGACGTTCGTGAGACCAATGCAAACCCTTTTTTTATTTAATGAGGCTCTCTCTCTCTATCTTCCTCTCTCGTGGCTACTTTACCACCCCCCCCCCCTCCATCTCTCCTCAGCCGCTCCGATAGGGACAGCAGCTATGTGACAGAGGCACCTCTATCTCCGCCAGGCAGTCGTTCCCCCTCTCCCCCTCGCCGCCTCCTAAAACGCCACTCACCGCTCACTCCCCCTCCGACTGCACGGGCCGCCCCCGCCGCCCCCGCCGCTCCCCCCCCTCTCTCAGATCTCATCCTCATTACGGGAGGGCGGCGCTATCGACGAGGGGCAGTTAGACGGGGGAGGTGATGGGAGATCATGCTGAGGATCTCACGGCTGGGCGCCAGCGGTCTGAGATATTAGCAGGCCGTTTCAGAGGCCCTTTTGATCCCTCACTGCAATTGATTTGTCATACTGTAACTGAGGGATATCACGGAGGAGCAAATTCTTGCAAAACAGAGAACTCTCTCTGTATAGGGTAGTATTAAGAGCAGTTCCGGGCAGAGAGGTCCAACACATTTGGACCTGTGGATGGGAGGGGAGTGCGAGTGCCACACGTTTAAACGTGCTGCTCCAGCAGGGGTTGGTGATGAGAGGGCAGGACTTCCTCATTTATCAGAATCAGAATGGGATTTATTCGCCATGAAAGTTTGCACAGACACAGAATTTGCTTTGGCAGGAAGGTGCATACAGTAAACATATAGGAATCTTAAATTTAAATATGTGGTCAAAGATCGAGTGTGATGTCAATAATATGTTGTGTTATGGATTCCACTGCGAGCCTGTCTTTGTGTAATGGATGCTCTTATTGGCAGAGACAGTCAACCCCCTGACTCCTCCTCCTCAGTCAGGGGTGAGTGGGAGAGGTTGCTGGGGCATGGAGATCCACATGACAGGCTTAAGGATGGTATTGATGTTTCGGTCACTTTGAATCGGTTTCAGCTGTACATTATTTATGAGTACACATGATTTATGGGTAAACTTCTCCTCCAGTCAACGTAGCTGCATGCCATGCTGCTGACCAAACAAATCTCTCAAATATTAATTAAAGTATAGATTGTGCAAAATTCAGTTTTGGCATGCTTCAATTTGGAAAACGACTGAACATATCTAACAGGAGCGCCCTGGTAGCTCACTGGGTAGAGAGTGTACCACACGGGTCAAGGACATCCCGCAGTGGGGTATGGATTCTGGGTTTGCCTGGACCCATGTCTTCCCCTGTCTCTCTCTCTGTCTCTCTCTCTATGTCTCTCTCTCCCTGCCTCCTGTCTACCTTCAATTGACTCAAACAAAGAATGAAATGCTCCCGCAAAACTATTTAAAGAACCAATATAACATGTTTAGTTGCATCTGGCACAAGTCCTTCTAACCTGATAAGCTGGAAAGTTGATCATGTGCCGTCATGTATCATCAAACCGTATCACACCGTCATGTATCATGTACCGTCTACACGCACAGGGAACACATTCCTCACTCAGTTAAGGCTCCCCTTTAGTGAAGGTAGTTTAGGGGGAATATTGAGAGTTTTCCCTGGGAGGGAACTGAAATAAGATGACCCCCCCCCCCCCCCCCACCCCCCCTCTGGAGCCAAGTGGCTGTGAATCCTCGGTCCAGCTGGGCCGGGGAGCCGCTGAATAAAACATGTCCGGATGTAGAGGCACTATATTTTAACTTTATAGGACAAATCCCCTGCAATGCTCATGAATACCACACCTGCAATACATCTAGATCAATGGGTCAGGTGGGCGGAGCCAGGCTCCCTGGTGAATATAAATGACAGTCGGCCTCAGCTCCAGTAGCCACCAAGGTCAGACTCAGGGGACACAGACCCCCCCCCCTCCCCTCCACCACCCCACCACCCCACCCTGCCTGCAGAGGAGGTGAGGGGGGCGTTCGGGGACAGGGGAGGACAGGACGGTGGCTCATCCATCACGTCTGGGTGAAATGGGGGTGCTGGTGGAGAGGGCGGCGATGCCCTGCGGGTTCCTTCTCCTGACTGCGCGGTGCGGCGGGCCTGTGGACTGTGAGTGCCAGGGCTGCGGGGGTACACAACCAGGGCCGCGGCTCGGACCGAGGCCGCCTCCTCCGCCTCCTCCGCCCCCCCCGCACCGGGTGGATCTGGTACGACCCGAAGCCAATCGATGAGAGAGTTGTGCACCCGGCGTCGGAGCAGGCCTAGCGGAGATGACCTCCTGATCTCACAGGCTGATTCCTTCAGCCTGCTCTGATCAAGATCTATACCGCCAGCTTAGCTTGGCTTAGCTGCCCCTCCAGACAGAAACCACCCTGGCCACGCACAAAGGTCAGCCTGCCTGCAGACTCCATTGCGCCTCCAAAACACACAGTGCTCTCTGCGAGCCTCCCTCGGCTGGCTCCACAGCCTGACTAAAGACCAGTCATCTTTGATGACAGTCGGGCATGTTTTTAGACCTTTCGAGTTCAGTCCCAGCAAATGAGTTGTTGGGAACGGATGGCCTATCGGTGAAGCATCTACTTTAAAAGGAAGCTCAAATTACCACACTTTCCTAGCCTTTCAAGCGTCTGGAAGCATCATGGCAGTTTGGAACTAAAGTGTGCATCTTCTTGAGCGACACTGAAATAATACACCATTAAAAACACATCAGATTGCCTGATAAACGCTAAACTCACAAACGCTCACACTTTCCCCGTCGCTTTTTCGATTCACCTGCACAACAAGTGATGGTGTTCTCCAGCTGAAGGGGTTTGGACGGAGGCAAACTTCAACGCCGACTGTGCGGTTTAAGATAAATATCTTAAATATCTTATCCAGAGCGACTTACTGTAAGTACAGGGACATTCTCCCAGAGGCAAGTAGGGTGAAGTGCCTTGCCCAAGGACACAACGTCATTTGGCACGGCCGGGAATTGAACCAACAACCTTCTGATTAATAGCCGGACTCCTCAACCGCTCAGCCATCTGACCCCCGTTGGTTACAAGTAGGTTACAATTAGCTAGTGCACTTCATAAACATCCTCCGTGCCCCAGAAGCTTCTAACAGCTCCCATTGGGGGTTTATTTATCATCCTTCACATAGGAAACTGCATGAGTCATGCCATGACATAAAACGGCCAACCTTGGAAATGTAATCAACAGTGACACGGAAGAATGTGAACCACGGAAGCCTGCGCTGGAGGCAGCCGTATGGGCTGATCATGCATCGATTGAGAGATCTCTGAGATACGGTACTTTTTTATGAATTGTTGTTTTGTAAGCACGTATTGTCTGTATGTAAACACCTAGAAGCCATGGGTGACATGGTATTTACATCTGGCACGACACACAATACACAGTTACACGGGAAGAAAAACCCCCCTTACTGGATATGCACATTCACAGTATTCTTTCCCCTAAATAAGTGTGCGTGTTAGTTTGTTTCCCCTCCTGCCTGTTTGCTTTTGATAAATTGCTATCCTGCATGTGACAGCCCCAAGCTGGAGATGGTAACTCAGGTTCCAGGAATGGAAAAAAGAAATGAAGAAAACAAAAAAACAAAAAAAGAAATAATAGAAGATGAGACTGAGGAACTTGATAGATGGCTTTATCAAGTGATGGCCGGAGAAGGCCAAAGGCGGTGATGTATTGTTTGACGATACCTTGGAGCGCGCGTGAATACAAACGGATCGTCTCATTCCCCCTCATCTCCATCCCCGTGCCCTGCAAATGAGCGGGAATGTTTATGAGTGAATGGGTTCTGCAGTGGAGGACAGCCGAGGAAGAATGATGAGGCCAGGTATGATGTATGCCCTGTCGCCACCCTCGCTCTCCATCAGTGGCCCAGTGCATCGTGGGTAATGATGATGAGGCCGGTCTGGACAGGAGCTTATTACTTTGGGATGGTAAAAGATAATGGACCAGCCTCCTGCTGGGCTGACGAATAAGATCAGCCTCCAATTACTGCCTTAAAGATCCATCTTGAGTTTGACCCAAAAACGTACACAGTCAGCTCTGGAGTCGAGCGCCACAGAGATGAGGCGGGAGGCGGCAGGAAAGACAATTAATCTACAGTGTTAATGTATGAATGCAGCTAGGTTTGTGTGGGGAACACATGGGAGGGAGGCAGGGAGGGAGGGAGGGAGGGAGGGGAGGGAGGGAGGGAGGGAGGGAGGGAGGGAGGGAGGGAGGGAGGGAGGGAGGGAGGGAGGCAGGCAGGGAGGGAGGGAGGGAGGGAGGGAGGGAGGGAGGGAGGGAGGGAGGGAAAGGGGGTGTAGAGAGGAGACAGAGATATTTAGAAACGCAGAGAAAGACGCAGAGAAACTCAAAGTGTTTTTGAGGTGTTTCCCAGAACTTCAGAGAGAGGGAGAGAGAGAGAGAGAGAGAGAGAGAGAGAGAGAGAGAGAGAGAGAGAGAGAGAGAGAGAGAGAGAGAAAGAAAGAGAGAGGAAGAGAGGAAGAGAGGAATATAGGAAAAAAAGTACTTCTGAATTCCCCTTTCAATTTTGGCTTTGGAAATAATTGCTGCATTTGCAGAAATGCTCGCTTCATGGTTTGAAACGGGTGACAAACCAGCGAAGCCTGCTGTGAGGCTGCCAGTGCAGGTGGCCTTGTCTGCTGCAACATATAGAAGGAGACTTCTGTATGCTCTTCAAAGAGGGAAAAAAGGAGAGCTCATATTTCAAAACAGTCCTACCTTTCCCTGAGGTGTCACCTAGAGCAGAAACCCATCACTTGGCTATGGAAACTGCCATAAAAAGGCCTTTTTGTAATAATCAATTACAGCAAGGGCACTGTCATTTACAGCGTGCCATAAATGGGAATGGTGCTGAAGAGCCATTGAGGTAATAAGCCATAAATGTGATAAAACCCTGAATAAGCCTCCCATTATTAATAATCATTAGCTTTATTACATTACAACCTTATGAGACATGGTCATTTAAGGATTCCACTTCCAATCTACAGGATTATTTCTGTCCCTAACACAATTAGCTTCTTCGTTATGGCAAAAGACAATCTAGCACATTAGCCTAATTAGTACTAATTACAGATGAAAGGCTCTTCTTAGCCCAAGCTGCGATGCTGTTGTGTCAACAGATGCCCTGAGCAAGCTCTCTGAAGTCTCCCCTACTCCAGCTGCATTAAAAGCATTACACAGAAGCTGTGTGACTCTCCAGATCAACCTCCTTGACATGGAGCCTTCCCCGTGCCCTCCACTTGTAGGGAGCCCAGTTCAGGCACAGCTGTGGGAGATCACAGGGGTGTTGTGTCTCACCCCCCCCCCCCCCCCCCCCCGGGTTTGTGTCCTCGTGTGACTGCAGCTCAGGGGCCATTGGTCTTAATGCTGCTGACTAGAGAGTCTGAGGTGGCTCTCCCTCTCTCCCTCTCTCTCTCTCTCTCTCTCTCTCTCTCTCTCTCTCTCTCTCTCTCTCTCTCTCTCTCTCTCTCTCTCTCTCTCTCTCTCTCTCTCTCTCTGAGGAGTCAGTGGGCATGCTCTCTCTCCCTCCTGGGGTGAAGTGATGCAGAATGGAGCACTGCTCTCAACCCCCCTTGCTTCCTCTGGTTCAACAGCAGAAGCGAGGGGAGAAGAGTGTGTCTGTGTTTCATGCCACAGCGATCTCATCTCATTCAGACTCCCTCGCTAGCGAACCTCGCTTTCCTGCGCGTTTACGCATGCAGATTGCAAACACTCCCCCCTGCTACATGTGGCTGCGCTTGTGTGTGTTTGTAGCACAGAGAGAGAGACAGAGAGAGAGAGAGAGAGAGAGAGAGAGAGAGAGAGAGAGAGAGAGAGAGAGAGAGAGAGAGAGAGAGAGAGAGAGAGAGAGAGAGAAACGCACACAAATATACAGTAAAATACAGACACCGAAAATGTCAGTATTCCTGAGTGTGAAACTGTGTAGTGACTCATGTGTGTAGTGACTCATGTGTACAGTAAACATTGCCAGGGTATATTTGCAGCTTGTCAATGGGAATGACTCTACCGTCTGTAAGCCAAGATTTCTTCTCTCAGTCTTAGCAAGTGGACTTCCACAGAACTAGGTTGTAAATGTGTAAGAATGCCACTCTCAGTTAGTCACTGAAACAATAATTAAGCACTGATCAATGGAGGCCCAGAGAAATCATGCTTTGCATGTTTAATCGTTAGATCACAGTATCCTGGCCTAGGGTAATGACTCGTCTCTTGTGGGGAATACTTAACTAAGGCAGAGCATCAGGGGCAACATTGCACATCCATAAACATGTACAACATGAAAACACTCTCATCATCTTCTCACCAGAGTCTTTGAGTCGACAGATTCCATATATACAGTTTTATTTACTTAGAGATTAGATTGTCCTAATGCAATACAGGCACGTGATTAATATGAATCATTCCAGATGAAGAAAAAAAACACCTTCATGACTTTCCTCAAATCATAAATTGTTGACGGGAAAACATGCACATTGATTTCCCCATAAACATAGATATTAAATATGGGGTGACAGATTTGAAAATAGGATTAGTGGTTCACATTACTTCCTCAAAAACAGCCAGGCTGCCTGTAGTGTTTGACAACAAGAAAAACATTTTACAACACGATGCGTACATGCTGTCAGAATACACCACGTGTGATCAAACAAACAGCGAAAACTTATTTTCATCCTCCCGCAAGGTGAACAAACAACATAACTAAATCGTTTCATCACTGTAAAATTGGTGTCAATACAAAGCGTGGGAGAGTATGGTTCTATAGTCAGACACTGTTGACACATCAGGGCAGCACGAAGGCATGAAAGGGATTGTATAGGTGCAGTAAGCTCAGGCGACACAGAAAACACTGGCATCAATTACCCTGAGAAAGGCATTGTGGGTACAGGAAGCAGTGGTTTTTCCACTCAGTCCAGGAACTTCCACCCACAGGCAGCCCTCAAACATCTACTGGCAGAGTTTCGAGAAAGACATTTACTCAGCAGGCACGCCGAGCATGCCGAGCACAAATCAAAACATGAGATGGAGAGACAGAGAGCATCTACAGAACAGAATACTCCACATCGACAGGCTACGGTATCTCCTCTCTTTAGTGGGACTAACGAAACTCCTGTGTCTTTTATTGTACTGTTTTGGATCAAAACAGAACATGTGAGAGAGAGAGAGTACGAGTGAGAGAAAGACAGAAAAGAGATAGACAGAGAGAGAGAGAGAAAGAGAGAGAGAGCAGAGAGGAAAGAGAGGGTGAGAGAGAGAGAGAGGAAAGAGAGGGTGAGAGAGAGAGAGATGAGAGAGGAAAGAGAGGGTGAGAGAGAGAGATGAGAGAGGAAAGAGAGGAAAGAGAGGGTGAGAGAGAGAGATGAGAGAGGAAAGAGAGGGTGAGAGAGAGAAACAAAAGAGAGAAAGATAAAAAGAGGGGAGCGAGCCAGAACACTGGAACTCTGATGTTCTGTGACGAGTGCTCTTTGGTGAACGCTTGCCCCAGTGGGGGTGGAGGATGGGACGTGTGGACGGGCCTAACAGCCTAACAGACACACAGCCCTGGGCCTGCCCTCGGGCCCTCCCCCGCCTGCCTCTTAGCCCCGCCCTGGGGCCAGCTGGGGGACACATTCACTCCACACTGTGTACCAGCGCTAGCTGTGGCCGTTGCCATGGAACAGGAAAGACAGGCTTCCCTGGCTCCGAGACAAACAGCACAGTCCAACACAAAATGTATAACCGGCGCTAACCTAATAGCGTGCCAGCGTTTTAAATCACCAATCGGACAAATCACAAACATTGAATCGTTGCTGTTATTCAAGCTCCAAACTCGGAGTGAACTTTCCGCCCCCTCCACGAACTCCGTCTCCCGCCATCTGTGCCGTGCGTTGTTGCTAGCGAGCGGCGCCACTCACCATGGCCAGGGGCACGATGCCCCCCAGGTCCTCCAGCGCCAGCCGGATCTCCGTCTCCGTGTCCTGGGTGGTGGAGCGGCTCCCGGGGTACTCCACCTGCCACGCGATCCAGCGGCTGCCAGCCGCGTCTGGGAAGCTGTCCACCTTCAGGTCCACCTGCAGGACCCTGAGGACGCCGCCCTCCGTCCTGCTGGGGAAGGGAACAGAAGGACAGGGGTCAGGGGTCAGGCTGGCGGGAGGACTGGTGGGCGGACGAGGTCAATCGCCAAGCTATGACACCGTTCAGTCGGATGACTAAACATGGTTTCAGCCTGACGATTCCATCAGAAATCTGTGGCCTTTTTAAAAGACAGCGCTTCCTCGCAACGTCAACTCGTCGATACCGCACGTGTGGCGTCGCGTGTCACGGCAGCAGCCAGATGATCACACAATCTGGAAAAGGCCCACGGAGAGCTCTACTCCTGCCCCCGCTAGCACAGGCCTGCCGTGCGCTGGCCGTGCGCGGCACTGCGCTCTGTGCTCTGGGCCGTATTTCTAATCTGAAATGCAAACACTCGTCACCCCTGCTAGGGGAGATGAATGTGGGCCTTCTCAACACTGCCCTTGTTTGCTGGGGAGTGTAAATACTGTATAACTTACAGTATGCAAGGATATATGGCAGGGCTGAATTAAGCCAGACAAATGGAGAGCGTTGATAATAAAATTTCCCGTGGAACTATAAGTCTCTGGTGCCAAGAGTTTAAATATAGCCTGGAGGCAGGAAAGGTCAGTTGGATACGGATGCATGGGGAGAGGCACCCGATCTGTTAACCATGTCTCCCGTGTCAAATCGTAGGGCTCAGGGCCAATACATTTCGGTCTGTCTCTGTAGCCCACTGGCACAGAACAGCCCGCTCCTCAATATGAGCGTTAGCCAAAAAGAAAGAGAGAAAGAGTAGAGGAGGAGATATGCACCCCCTCTGGAGCCCTTTTCACGGTGCTTAGCTCAGGAACAAGGGCGCCAGATAGTCTGCATACTATAAAGCACAGTACTGAACACTATGTGCCAGGAAACTAACCCTGAATAACTTTCACAGCATGTATACTACTATATATAGTACATATATATATATGTATATATATATATATATGTATATATATATATTGTACATAATGTATGAGTTTGTTTCTTATTGTTGGTATGAAAGACAAAAAAAATGTAGGGTATCTCTTGAAAAGACTTCTGAGCAAATATGTGACGTTGTCAATTATGAATGTGAAACGGAAAACGGGAAAACAATGAATAATACACAAGACATTCTATTCACTGATCCTTGGATTTCTGAGGCTCAATCGCTCTCCAATCCTGATTCCCTCACATTTCATTTCCAGTCAAGAGAGAATGAATGATTTGTTGATTCCATCCCACAACACAACAGCCCAATTCCTCCAAGAAACAGAGGTGAGCATCAATAATTAAAACCACAACCGAATAACTCGCGTCGCATTTCATAACGGTGAGGAGACCGCTGCGGAGAGCCGAGCCAAGCCAAGTGGAAGCCATGGCAGCAGAACGGCCCTTACGTAAGGAACCCACAGCACTATGACTAAACAGATGGCATGTTTGTGTTTGAAGACCAATTAAGGGCCGAGGTCAACAACCAAACAAAGACGACAGATGATGCCCAGATCCACTCCGAGGGGGAAGCCTCTTCCAGTCACCAGGCAGACAGAGGATGTTCTGCTCCTCTACTGTACATTCTGGGCTGTGTCAGTGGTGATCTGGATTGGCCTATTTTCAGTATCTCTCACTTCTTTTAAAGGATTTTTCTGCCGGCAGCATCCTCTGGCAAACATCACACAGTGAGTTGGAGGACAGGCGGGCTGAGTCAAACTAATGAAAGTGAATGTGGAGCTGCGGAATTGCGACGTGAGAGGCGTTTGGGAACGCAAACACTGACACCCCCCACCATGTTTTTTTTGCTCTCAGACTATTTCTCTACAGAGGGAGAAAGGCTTATTTCGGGTTTTGTGATTTAGATATGTCAATTATCGCCCTCTCTATTGTAATCAAGGGTGGCAGTTTTTAATAACCTCTGTGAATATGATAGTTCTCTTATAAGGTTTCATATTTCCTCAGAATAGTGTGTCAGCTCTGAGATGTCTGGTAGATTTGACTTCCGATGACAGCTTTCCTGTGACCCACCTACATTCTGCTAATTTTGCAAATTTGTCAGTGAGAAATCAAACCATCACAGAGGCACTGAACGAAACCATTTATTACAAAGATGGCGGTGAGATGCGGAATGAGAACGGGGAGAGGACAGGATGAGGATGAAGAGAAATAGGACGAGATATACGGGAGTCAGATGGCTGAGCGGTGAGGGAGTCGGGCTAGTAATCAGAAAGTTGCCGCATCGATTCCCCGCCGTGCTAAATGACGTTGTGTCCTTGGGCAAGGCACTTCACCCTACTTGCCTCGAGGGGAATGTCCCTGTACTTACTGTAAGTTGCTCTGGATAAGAGCGTCTGCTAAATGAATAAATGTAAATGTAAATATACTTCATGTTTCTCTTATAGAACTCTTGTCTTCAAAGAGTTTACTCCAACATTCACTTTGAGACATAGAAAAGAATTGCATACAATGTCTTTAAATATGCATCATAAAAGGTTTACAGTACTGTGCTGCTGGTGAGTTTCCTTGACCTTTTTTCAGAGGTAATTTTGCTCGACTACAAACAAACCAGCCAGGATCCCTGCCACTGAGGTTATAAAAAACAGCCAGGGAGGTTTGCAACGACGCGAAAAGAAAGCACGAATAGTTCTAGAATAAAATAAAATGTGTTCTTCTGTTTAGCGTCTGGGCAGGTGACTCCCTGGGGTGACACGGGACGAACGTGTGACTGCCTTTCCCCAGACCAATCAGTGTCACCAGGACCAGTGAGCTAGGAGAATCAAGACTACTCCTGCATCAACTCCCCACAGAGGCGGCCATACAACAGCCATGGTGGAAGGGGGGGGGGGGCAGGGGGGGGCAGTGAGGCGTTGTTCATCTCTCTCAGACTTACAGCATGGCGTCTAATTCAATTAGCTCCAAACAGGCTCCGGATGAGTTCCACACAGCTGGCCCAAGACTGATCATGATCTCTAAACTGACTGGATGTGGTAGAGGGATGGGTTGGAGCCAGGACTGGCAGACAGCAGGGGCCCAGCCCAGAGCATCGTGAGAGGGATCTGAGCGGATGGGAGGAGCCTGGGGGGGGTGGAGCAGCTGGCTGGTTGGCAGGAAGGGTGCTGGGAGAGAGGACCTGACAAGGTGCTGAGCGGGGCGGGCTGATGAGCGTGCGTGAGAAGCCGTCCTGACACGCTCGGTTGACACGACGACAGACGGAGCAGTGGGACGGCCAATCACAAGGACCCAGCGCTGACACGCCTGCCTGTTCAGTCTCTGCCGGTCACATAGGCAGACAGCACAAACACAACAACAACTCTGGCATTTGAATCATATGAAATATTTATAGTTTCTCTGCTCAGTGTTCAATCAAAGTTTGAAATACAAATCATTTCTGGTACAGGAATAAACGAAAGGTGCTTATTGCCCAACCCTCCAAGAAGCCTCCAGAAGAACCTTTTAGTCCACATAGAACTGCAATAACATCCTTTATTTTCACTGTCAAGAACCCATAAGCTTTTACCTGATATTTTAGCTACAGCTAAGAATAGTCTATTCTGGTTAAAGCAGGTCATACTAGCTATGAAATTTAAGCCTGATTTAAATGTCACAGAGTAAACCGATGAAAACGAAAATCCCCACTGCAATATTTCAGCTCCTGTGTTTCCCTCTGGAGGTAGCCTGTAATTGAAAGTTGGTTCTATTGTCCTATTATCAGGACCACTGTCTCACTGTCACACTGTGAGTTAATGTCCCTGATGTGATGGGGGCTTCCAGTCCCGTGGTCTTACCGCTGAGGATTACAGGACGTGAATGGGTTTGTGTGTGTGTGTGTGTTGACATTTGCAGTGTCTATCTGTTTTGCCCCATCTTTAAAGGCCCGGGTCCTATCAGTTTGAGTCCTGATGCGGTGCTGTAAGAGTGA